>NC_069506.1:162542194-162564694 GCF_027579735.1 Bombina bombina | reverse complement strand
GACTTTTTTCTTATGTCTACAAATTGTCTCTTCATTTCTCTTCAATTTTCCATTACACTAAGAAAATAAAATTATTTAAAAAATGTATAACCGAGTATTTACTTTGCTACAATATTGTGTGAGTGCGTGCGTATGTTTGTGTGTTTGAAAAAGACATTTAGGCTTGGTCCTACGCCATGGTAAGCAATACGAAAGGGGTATATGGCTCATTAATAACTACAATGATAAAATACATTTAAATGTTTGATATTTCCAGACCTAGCAAAACATTATTTCACATTTTAGTGACAGTACATTAAATTTATCTTAAAGGCATATTGTACTAAAAATAAACAAGATGATTTATTTTGCAGGGAAAAAATGTTTAGTAAAAACTGATTACGCTTAAATTGAAACTAATACAACAGTATCAAGGATTCTAAGTAATTTAAATTCATATTTATATTTGCATCAACCATGAATCCCTTCATTGCAAAAAATTGACATACAATATTAAATTTTTTTTTTAAAACTAGCAGAATTTGCAGTGTTTTACAAGCACGAGACACAGCCATTCTGGGCCAGATTACAAAGTAACATATCGCTTGTAAACACTGTGTAGCCCATAAGGCTCTCTATCCCTGCCTGTATGATGTCCAGGATGACACCACAACCAATGAGGAGATAGCGGGTGATTTAGAGCAGGGGGACGCAAACAGCGATTATGGGGTTGTGGAATGGTTCTGCAGAATGCCGTAACGCCACAGTCAAATTGACTATCTATGAGAACAAGTGTAAATAAGAAAACTAAAAACTTAAACTTTTAAAAGAGTTTGTTATTATATTTTGCATATGAAGATGAGCATTACGGCTCACACTTGGGAAATGATAGACAAAGTACACACTGATTAGGCAAACAGAGATGCTGCACTGAGTAGATGGTTTTAATGTTGGTTTATGGATATTGGATATTTTGTGAATGTACATATATTTATTGTGATTTTTGTTTGTGTCTTTTAATTAGATAATGTTGTCTTGAAAAGGCTAATTTTATGAGCCGAAACGTCAACTGATTTTTCCGATGAATATTTTTTTGTAATAAAGATTAAAGGTGTATATCAAGACCTGCGAGTGCCCTCATGGTGATGGTATTTATTTATATATATATATATATATATATATATACACCCCACATATACTGTATATATATATATATATATATATATATATATATATATATATATATATACACACATACAGTATATAAATATAAATATATATATATTTATATATTTGTATATATCTATACCTATAGGTATAGATTTATATTTTACCAAAATAAATCATATATATATAGAAAGTCTATGGTGGAATATGTTAACGTGTTTGCAATATTCGGAGTTCAGCTTTTTGCACGTGTCAGGTTTATTGCTCGAGCAAAAACTTTCTTACTTTCATATTGTAATGCGTACCCTAGACCGAAGGTGCAAAAAGCTAACTTCTAGAGATTCAACGCTGCGAGTGGGAGTGATAAATTGCACTCTCCTCGTAATCTAGCTCTATGAAAGCAAGGTTAAACTATGTAAAACAATTTAATTTATTTGTTATTCCTGTTCAGCGATTAGCTGCAGACTGTCTTTTCTTTTTGGGTAGACGTATCATTAAGCATTTTTTAGATATTTGACTATTGCATTATTGTTATTGCTAATAATTAAAGAAGTCCTTGCCTTCATACACTAATGCAGTGGTTTCTCTCAACCTCCAGTCCACAGGGAATCCTTAACAGGCCAGAGTTTCATTTTATCTTAAAGGACACTGAACCCAAAAAAATTCTTTCCGTGATTCAGAAAGAGCATGAAATTTTAAGCAACTTTCTAATTTACCTCATATTATCAAATTTTCATCATTCTCTTTGTTTCTTTATTTGAAATGCAAGAATGTAAGTTTAGATGCCGGCCCATTTTTTGGTGAATAACCTGGGTTGTTCCTTCGCCGATTGGTGGATAAATTCATCCACCAATAAAAAGAGTGCTGTCCAGAGGTCTGAACCAAAAAAGGCTTAGATGGCCTTCTTTTGAAAATAAAAGATAGCAAGAGAACGAAGAAAAAATTGATAATAGGAGGTAAATTAGAATTTTGCTTAAAATTGCATGCTCTTTCTGAATCACAAAAGGAAAATAATTGGGTTCAGTGTCCCTTTAACTAGAGCGCAGGTGAAATAATCATCTGAAGGGTGAGAGCAGGTTAGTATTCATGGTTACTGATCAGCTGATTATGTCACCTGTGCTCTAGTTAAAGGGGACACTTGAGTCCAAATATAGTTTTATGATTCAGTACGAACATGAAGATTTAAGACACTTTCCAGTTTACTTCCATTATCAAATTTTGCACAATCTTGTATATCTTTTACACTTTCTGGGGAAACAAGATCCTACTGAGCATGTGCACAAGCTCACAGGGTATACTTATACTAGTCTTTGATTGGCTGATGTCTGTCACATAATACAAGGGTCCCGGAAAATAGGAGAAAAAATAAATTGTGTAGAAAAAAATTCTACTGCTTATTTGAATTCAGAACTAGGGGCTGATTTATTAACTGTCTGTCCGACATGATCCGCTCAACGGATAATTTCCAACAGACATTGTTGAATGCCGACAGCATACGCTGTCGGCATTTAGCATTGTACAAGCAGTTCTGGTAAAATGCTTGTGCAATGCCGACCCCTGCAGATTTGTGGCCAATCGGCCGCTAGCAGAGGTGTCAATCAACCCGATCATATAGGATCAGGCAGATTGATGTCCGCAGCCTCAGAGCAGGCGGACGAGTTAAGGAGCAGCGGTCTTAAGACTGCCGCTTCTTAACTGCTTTTTCCGGCAAGCCCGAAGGCTGGCGCAGAAACAGGGGCATCAGGGACCTCCGGCCTTGGATAAATCGGCCCCTAGGTGTTAAATCATTGTCTTTTTATTATGCATGTGTTAATTATGGAATTCTAATGCATTGAGTGGTCCTTTAAGATATAATTAATATATGGCATGTTAATGGTCCTGTGGACTGGAGTTGAGAAACACTGCACTAATGTACCCCAAAAGTTCAGCTTAACTACAAAGAAAAGATAATAATAGATATATAGGAACATTACACTAAGTTATTCCTCCCTTAGCCAACAATCAGTGCTCTAGAGTGGCACACCTATATGAGAGTGTGTGTCAATAGTATATAATCTTCTCACCAGTATGGCACTAGTGATGAGCATTACACAGATAGCAAGCAACAATACTTTTAAATGCATTGGGCAAGCATGCCAATGTGTGTCACTCCTGCTCTAAAGTCATGAATTCAAATTTTATTTCTATTAAGTCATTTAAAGGTATATGGGCTGTAACATTAATATACAGCAACACGTTAGAAAAATAAATAAAACTAATCTCCCGTTAAGATTCAACTTAATGGAGTAGAGAATTGATTTGAAAATTGCATATCTGCAAATTCATCAGCTTTGACCTCTTGAAAACAAATTCTGGCTTGTTTTTTATTTCACATCATCTTCACTGTTGGGATGTTTTTGATCATTTTTTTTCAATATCAGCATTATTGTGGGTACAAATAGGTTATTAATAAAAATAAATAATGAATTCATAATAAATAAAAAAATCTGTTAACATATTGACAAAATCACACAAATTATGAGACTAGACATTTATTTATGATTGCAATTACATGGACTTTAAAAAAAAATATGTTAGATATAACATGACTGAAGATTATATGAGACTGTTAATTACATATATCATTAATTGGTATTATAAGCTAATATGAGTTAACAATTTAACAAATCTAATTTAAATGCACTATGCAGTCATTAACACTATTAAATCAGTTAGCTATGATTTGTTTTTTCCTTGACTGAAATTGTTTTGCTATTTCCATGGAAGTCTGTGAAAATCCCTACTGAAAAAAACTTCTGAGCTCCTATGAGCCTACCAAACATTACTCTCCATCAAAGGATACAAAGAGAACAAAGCTAGTTTGATAATAGAGGTAAATTGGTAGGTTTTTTAAATGTGCATGCTCTGGCCTCTAGTTATCAAGGTCTGTCGGACCTGATCCGACAGTGAGGATCAGGTCCGTCAGACCTCGCTGAATACGGCGAGCAATACGCTCGCCGTATTCAGCATTGCACCAGCAGCTCAGAAGAGCTGCTGGTGCAACGCCGCCCCCTGCAGACAATAGGCCGCCAGCAGGGGGTTTCAATAGGCCGCCAGCAGGGGGTGTCAATCAACCCAATCGTACTCGATCGGGTTGATTTCCGGCGATGTCTGTCCGCCTGCTCAGAGCAGGCGGACAGGTTATGGAGCAGCGGTCTTTGGTCATTTCGAGCTTGATACATATGCCCCTCTGTCTGAATCATGAAAGATTCATTTTTACTTTACTGTCCCTTTAACTAGATTGTTCTTTTATACCGTTCACTAATGAAGGTGGTTTTACTTATTCAGTTGACAGCAGCTCTCATACAATGTTGCTGTTCAAAAAATGATCACATGGAAACCATAAACAAAAAGCCTAAAATACAGCCTTCTGTTACATATAATACATTTGATCCCTATAACTGTTTTGTTGTACTCTGCCTTTGTTTATAGCGTTGCAGAATCTGTTGGCGCTCTACAAATAACTGCTAATAATAAATATGTATTAATAAATATGTATATATATATATATATATATATATATATATATACACACAGAGAGAACACACTCACAGGAACCAACAACTGGCTCAATACTATTGTTAGCCTGTTCTATGGCGAATTACCACCTGGGTGCAGCTTCTTTTAGCCCAGTAATGCTTTTCACAGAGTAGAACTTTCCTGTAGTATATCAGTCTGATCCCGCCTATTACGGTCAGTCCAGCGCCGAAATACCAGCCTATTCCTCTCTGAACAAGGAACAAAGCAACCCCAGACGATTGTTTCGGCCTTCATTGGGCCTCGTCAGTGAGGTGTAGCCCATATTTCCTCTAAAGCACACTGAGCAAGGAGTCACGTCTGGTTTCCCCCCTTTTTCCCATAGGGAGGCTAAATACACACAGAGAGAAGCACACCTCACAGGATACGAACAACTGGCTCAATACTATTGTTAGCTGTTCCTGTGAGTGTGCTCTCTGTGTGTGTATATATATATATATATATATATATATATATATATATGTGGAATAAAAAGGAGGACAAAAGTACCTCTATATAATAGACTACTAAATAGTGCACTTCAGACAGGTCCTAGGTGGGTGCAAAATGGCTTTCCCTGACAAACTGAATATATAAACTCGATTTAAGACAGCTAAAACAGTGTAATAAAACTTCAGATGAGATCCCTCATAGACCCTTCTAATGTCTTTGGGTGAAATTAGTATACAAAGTGGGTTTTAACACAGCGCTCAAAAACGTGTAAACAATCAGGTTAAAAGAACAAATATATTTGAATATGTATAAAAAGTTTATAAATAGGAGCGAATGTCCGATATTTCTGTTCAAGTGAATATATTCTCAATTGAAAGCAACATAATTTCTGATAAATTTCAAAAAGTCTATGTTATGAAACTGATACAAGAAACAGATGTTATTATCCATCACAGGTAGATTCAGTCTACTTACTAGACGTGCCCTCAATCTAATGAGGTAAGTGTGGGCGCTGAAAAGAGTGCAGTATTCACATCTCCTGGAGCAGAAGAGAAACGATCTGGTTCCTTACTACCGGGTCCGTATAGAGTTTGAATTGAGACGATTCTGTCTGAGCTTGTTGAGACGCTTGCACGTCTGGAGAGTTTCTGTGATGGTCCACGTGATGCTGCGATGTCACTGGTTAATGCGTACACAGCGTTCTTTGATTACATCTTTCAGCTCGATCAAAAAAACACAGTTGATTTTTATCTTTTACTATTCTATCGTTTCAAAATCCTTACAGTGCTGTTATGGAACTTGAAATAGTAAAGATGTGTAGTTTTTCTTTAACAGATAATAAATGCAGCAGACATCTGTTTCTTGTATCAGTGTCATAACATAGACTTTTTGAAATTTATCAGCAATTACGTTGCTTTCAATTGTGATATATTCACTTGAATAGAAATATCGGACATTTGCTCCTATTATATACCTTAATATACATATTCAAATATTATTTATTTTAACCTGTTTGTTTACACGTTTTTGAGCGCTGTGTATAAAACTCACTTTGTTTACTAATATATATTATATATAACAGGGAGTGCAGAATTATTAGGCAAGTGTATTTTTGAGGATTAATGTTTATATTGAACAACAACCATGTTCTCAATGAACCCAAAAAACTCATTAATATCAAAGCTGAATAGTTTTGAATAGTTTTTTAGTTATAGCTATTTTAGAGGGATATCTGTGTGTGCAGGTGACTATTACTGTGCATAATTATTAGGCAACTTAACAAAAAACAAATATATACCCATTTCAATTATTTATTTTTACAGTTGAAACCAATATAACATTCTCAACATTCACAAATATACATTTCTGACATTCAAAAACAAAACAAAAACAATATCAGTTACCAATATAGCCACCTTTCTTTGCAAGGACACTCAAAAGCCTGCCATCCAAGGATTCTGCCAGTGTTTTGATTTGTTCACCATCAACATTGCGTTGCAGCTAGCAACCACAGCCTCCCAGACACTGTTCAGAGAGGTGTACTGTTTTCCCTCCCTTGTAAATCTCACATTTGATGATTGACCACCAGGTTCTCTATGGGGTTCAGATCAGGTGAACAAGGAGGCCATGTCATTAGATTTTCTTCTTTTATACCCTTTTCTTGCCAGCCACGCTGTGGAGTACTTGGACGCGTGTGATGGAGCATTGTCCTGCATGAAAATCATGTTTTTCTTGAAGATGCAGACTTCTTCCTGTACCACTGCTTGAAGAAGGTGTCTTCCAGAAAACTGGCAGTAGGACTGGGAGTTTGAGCTTGACTCCATCCTCAACCCGAAAAGGCCCCACAAGCTCATCTTTGATGCTACCAGCCCAAACCAGTACTCCACCTCCACCTTGCTGGCGTCTGAGTCGGACTAGAGATCTCTGCCCTTTACCAATCCAGCCACGGGCCCATCCATCTGGCCCATCAAGACTCACTCTCATTTCATCAGTCCATAAATACCTTAGAAAAATCAGTCTTGAGATATTTATTGGCCCAGTCTTGACGTTTCAGCTTGTGTGTCTTGTTCAGTGGTGGTCGTCTTTCAGGCCTTTCTTACCTTGGCACATGTCTCTGAGTATTGCACACCTTGTGCTTTTGGGCACTCCAGTGATGTTGCAGCTCTGAAATATGGCCAAACTGGTGGCAAGTGGCATCTTGGATGCTGCAACACTTGACTTTTCTCAGTTCATGGGCAGTTATTTTGCGCCTTGGTTTTTCCACACGCGTCTTGCGACACCTGTTGACTATTTGAATGAAACGCTTGATTGTTCGATGATCACGCTTCAGAAGCTTTGCAATTTTAAGAGTGCTGCATCCCCTCTGCAAGATATCTCCCTTTTTTTGACTTTTCTGAGCCTGTCAAGTCCTTCTTTTGACCCATTTTGCCAAAGGAAAGGAAGTTGCCTAATAATTATGCACACCTGATATAGGGTGTTGATGTCATTAGACCACACCCCCTTCTCATTACAGAGATGCACATCACCTAATATGCTTAATTGGTAGTAGGCTTTCGAGCCTATACAGCTTGGAGTAAGACAACATGCATAAAGAGGATGATGTGGTCAAAATACTCATTTGCCTAATAATTCTTCACTCCCTGTATATATATATTAAATATATATATATATTTTGTTTCCGTAAACATTTTACTATTGTTGCAGTATTTTTATTTTCGCACGTCATTGCATGGAAGCTAAAAAAAAATTTTTATAAAACGCCAACTTAGTATATTTTTTCTGCATTAATATACACTTTAGGCTAGATTACAAGTGGAGTTCTAATTTATCACGCCCCCGTAAACGGGCAAATTCACCATTACAAGTGGCTGTTTATTATTGCTACCGGAGCTCACAGTAGCAATTAGCACTCAGAAAATTAACCAGAGGTCAGACATCTGGTTTATTTTCAAAATATGCCCCAATTGCACACAAAATAAAATGTTAGCTTCTATAATAGTAAAAAATAAAAATAGCATCTTTAATGTTTAATAAAATAACTTTATGAAGCAGTTATCTGGATTAAGTTGGCGGGTGTGGGTTAGAAAAAAACGGCACTGAAAAGTGCCTTTACATAGCGGTCTCTGGGAACTGTGTGTTCCCTGTAAATATATATTGCTTATATACATATATATTTATGTGCTAATATGTGCATACGCATATATTAAACACATTAAATATATACAGTATGTCTATATTAATATACATATATATTTATGTGCTAATATGTGCATATACATATATTAACACATAAATATATATGTCTATATTAATATACATATATATTTACAATCTTCCGTGCGACCTAACCCCCCTTCGCTTTGCTAGTTTCTCATGCCGTGTCTCATGGCATGAGAACGAGGCTCCCATTTGGAGCCTATTGAAGCATGTTCTTGTGAGCGCAAAGCTGCCATGCAATGCAAAAGTGAGGGCGCATTCGCATTGCACCTAACTTGTAATAACAACACACATTTGGTATTACTAAGTGGAGCGCAAATATTGTTTTCACAGAAGTAATATTTTGCGCTCCACTTATAATCTAGCCCTTTTTGTTTTATTTCAAGTTTTGTCAACCTACATTTATGACACCCAAATATGAACAAAAAAGTTGTTTTTCTATAAAATAATTGTTATAGATAAATTATCTGTGTGTCCCTATATGCCATTTTTTACATAGTGACTTAATAGCACAGTGGCTTAGATGCTGATCAACCCATATAGCCTTACATAATAACCTATTTATACAATACATTGTAAAGCACTTGGCAGACATAAACACCCCTATATAATGCATTGGAAAATGTCGACAATGGCATTCCAATCAACCAATAGTTTTGTTGCTTTGTTTGTTTGATCTTTTGGTAGGATTTTTGGGTGAGGGCAGGGCATAAAGTTTCTGGTAATACCCGGCAAAAGTATTAGCAATGATCTGTGGATGGTTAGAGATTTGCCCATTTGTCATTTGAATTTGTGGCACCGAGGATGTCCTAGCTATTTCTTTTAATTTAAATGCTAATAATTTATCAGGTTTGTTGGCTTGTATAAAATATTGGGTATCAATCAATTTAGGGAACCTGGTAGCCTCTTTTGTCAACCCTGATCCAGAGCATATTCTTTGTCCCTCAGTAGCTTTAACGTTTTGTCATCAAGTGATGTCTGGTGCTGTAATTGTAAGTGTTTAATCTCGCTTCTAGTGCATTCGAGTTGAGCCAAATATGCTTTGTTCTGTTTACTAGTTTGTTTGATCTTTTTTGTTAAATTCTACAACCTGTTGAAAATGTATTTCCCACACTTTTGATTGCCCAAAAAAAGCCCTTTGCAAGTTTTTTTTTTGGTTTGTTTTATGTGTTGGTATTCACAATGCAAATCCCCTGAAACGTTTTGAAAGAGATTTTTGCTTTTTTTCAACTAACTGTATAAAGTCACTCATATCCAAAACAGAAGTGATTAATGCTTGTGTTTCTTGTATAATAAGCATGACGTTTTCATGCAAACTTTACTGTAATCAAAATGGATTTAAATACTTCCTTTTTGAAACAATAAAAAGGGTATGAAAAAATGTACTATAGCCAATGGCAAAGATAATGTACTGATCACTAATTAGATGGTCAAATTGGTTAAACAGATAGTAATGTTTTGGTATTTTTGGGGCTGCCTATTAGAGATGCAATGCCTGGACGAATGAGAAGAGTGCAAGGGTTTAGCCACAGTGGCTGTATCTGATAGAGATTGATAAGGGGATTATGGCATAAACAAACAGAGAATCAGACAAGTGTGTGTGATAGAGCTTCACATTGAGGCTTTGTCTGGGAGAGTTCATTGGGGCCAGTTGATGGAAGCAGCTGAGCTTGCAAGACAGAGAGGGTTGAGAGTGAATTAATTTGAGAGAGGGACAGGCATGACAAATACAGGTTAAGAGTGATGTACCTGGGTTGGCCAGAATGCTGATCTGTGTTTGTTTCCTGTCCTCTGGCAGCTTTCATGTGGCTTTTAAGCAAAAGGGCTCACTCAAATTGTTCAATGTGTCTAAACCATTCCCTAGTGTCTCAAAAACTGTACTGCCAGAGGCTTATTATTTCATTGTCCCCAACTCAATACAATCTTGAACTGCTACTGTTTAATAACCTGGCACAAAGAGTCAGACGTTTTGAGGAACCTACACAGCTGATGAGGAGCCTTGAGTGTACAGGTGGGTGACAGGATGACCTCCTTTCAAAATATATTGCAACTAAAGTCATTTTAAAATTGCTAAATATGTTTAAATCCTTTTTTTTTTTAAAAAAAGAAGCTTATTTTAATTTCCATAAAGTCATATAATTTTATTAATGCAGCATTTTTATACTGCCACAAAATGTATAAAAAAGTACACATAATAATGTGTTTATATTGCGTAAACAGAACGCACAATACCTAAATAACATCACAGCAGATATTTTGTTTGAAAGTGCAGAATTATGAAACATTAACCTAGCGGCACCTTTAAAAAATAAGGCATATTAAAGGTTTAACTCCTACAAACTTTGCTTAAATGACCTTCCATACCGTCCTCTTCTGATTTTCAGTTTTTTCAAAAACACGTCCTGGGTACGCTGTCTAATCATTATATCATCTAATAATTAAATGTAGCGCGCTCTTGCCCTGCAGCTGACAGATTTACCCAGCACGGGAGGGCACTAAATTTAGCTCAATGCAGCGATCAGGAACTTAATGTTTTTTTTTAAAAAAAAACAGGAGTAGAAGAGGATGGCGAGGAGGGTAAGGTAAGTAAAGTTTTGAGGGGGTTAAAATCTTATGCATTTTTACAGGCGCCGCTAGGTTTAATGTTACACAATTCTGTACATTCAAACAAAATATCTGCTGTGATGTTATTTAGGTATTGTGCGTTCTGTTTATGCAATATAAACACAAAACTAAAGATAAAACTTTTCTGAAACCCACATTTATTCTTTCATGATTCAGAATGAGCATGCAATTTTAAACACCTTTCCAATGTACTTCTATAATCTAATTTTCTTTTAATCTCTTGATATCCTTAGTTGAAAAACATATCTAAATAGGTTCAGTACCTGCAAATTGGTGGCTGCACATAGATGCCTCAGGTAACTGGCTCGCCCATGTGCATTGCTATTTCTGCAACAAAAGATATTTGAAGAGTGAAGCAAATTAAATTATTTCTTAAACAATGGATATCTGAAGAATGAAACAAATTAAATAATAGAAGTAAACTGGAATGTTGTTTAAAATGGTATTCTTTATGTGAATTATGAAAGAAAACAATTGGGTTTCATGTCCCTTTAAGATGTCAACAAAACAAGTGATTATATTGTAGATGGAATTACAAGTGTTTTATCTTATTTCTTTCTTCCTGTTTAATCTGTACTTATGCAGGTGTTATCTTTGTGCTGTGCAACTCATTTAATATCACAAAGCCAAGCATGACTTAATAAGAATAGAAAGGGAACTGGGGCTACATTTCTCTTCTGAGCTGACATTAATATATTAAAACTTGTTTGAGGGGGATCTTATTGGTTATGCTATTCTGATTTCATAAACCACAAGTTAAAATGAATCAAATCCTTGCACTTGAAACATGGAAATCACTAAAAAAAAAAAAACAAAAAAAAAAAATATGCCTCTCGTTCTTTCTTCCTCTTTCTTTATTTCACACACAATCTGTCAGTTATGGCAATAATAACTGGCATTTTTATAGCACAGCTAACCTACAGAGAATGAGCATTCATTTTAAATTTGCAGCATTACTGAAAGGAAATAGCCATGTGGGTACCTATAAGATAAAAAGAAAAAGAATATAGATTTGGGAAATAAAGAAGAGCACATTTTGTTCATGGCCAATTAACTATCACCACAGATATTTTACTGGGCATACTGTGTAAGAGACTGCATATCTGAGCAGCATGTACAGAGTGAAAAGGTATATTAAAGGGACAATAAACCCAAATGTTTGATAGAGAATACCATTTTAAACAACTTTCTAATTTACTTATATTATCTAATTCGTTTAATTCTCTTGATATTCTTTTCTGAAAAGCATATCTAGGTAGGCTCAGTAGCCGTTGATTGGTGTCTGCACATAGATGCCTCTGTGATTGGCTCACCCATGTGCGTTGCTATTTCTTTAACAAAGGATATCTAACGAATGAAGCAATTATTATCAAATGTGTTTCATTCTTTTGTTATCATTTGTTGAAGGAGCAGCAATGCACTACTGGTTGCTGATTGAACACACGGGTGAGCCAATGACAATCAGTATATATATGCAGCCACCAATCAACAGCTAGATCAAGGTTCTTTGCTGCTCCTGAGCTTTCCTAGATAAACATTTCCGCAAAGGTAACACGAGAAGGAAGCAAATAAAAAATTGAAGTAAATTGGGTAGTTTAAAAGTAGTTTAAAATTGTATGCTCTGAGGTCTATCTATCAAATGTCTGTCGGACCTGATCCGACAGTGTGGATCAGGTCCCGACAGACATCGCTGAATGCGGAGAGCAATATGCAGCTCTTGTCTTGGCCACCAGCAGGGGGGCTGTCAATCAACCCGATCGTACTCGAATTGTGGCGATCTCTGTCCGCCTCATCAGAGCAGGCAGGCGGGGTTATGCAGCAGCGGTCTTGATTCGGAGCTTGATAAATGGGCCTCCTTGTCTAAATCATGAAAGTCTAATTATGACTTTACTGTCTAATTATGACTTTACTGTCCCTTTAATTACTGTTAATATAGGCGATAAGGAAAGATATGGCAAAACAATGTACATTTTGCTAACAGAATGACTAGAGTAAGTATTTTCTGCTCCAGCAAAAAGGCCAAATCATCTCCTCCAAATAAGGTAAGCAGATGAGTATGCTCAATGAAAAACTATTTCAGCAAACAAGATGTCAATATATTCAGAGAGCTATAATGCTTGGGGATTGATCACAATCTATATATATATATATTATTTTATAAATATATTTACATTCAAAACAACTCCTGGTTTTCTATTTTCTGAAAAGCTAACCAAGTCAATTAATGTACTACAATTTTTGTTATCTGTTCCAATGCATTAAAGGGACAATATAATGTGATTCTTATGGGTTTTCAAGATTAAAGGGACACTGTACCCAAATATTTTCTTTTGTGATTCAGATTGAGCATGAAATTTTAAGCAACTTTCTAATTTACTTTTATTATCAAATTTTCTTCATTCTCTTGGTATCTTTATTTAAAATGCAAGAATGTAAGTTTAGATGCCGGCCCATTTTTGGTGAACAACCTGGGTTGTCCTTGCTGATTGGTGGATACATTCATCCACCAATAAAAAAGTGCTGTCCAGAGTACTGAAACCAAAATAAAAGCTTAGATGACTTCTTTTTCAAATAATTATAGCAAGAGAACGAAGAAAAATTGATAATAGGAGTAAATTAGAAAGTTGCTTAAAATTGCATGCTCTTTCTGAATTACAAAAGAAAAAATTTGGGTACAGTGTCCCTTTAAGCGGATATCAACTCTTTTGCTGCTAACCTTACTACGTTGATCAATTTACTACATTGTCATTAAAGGTATCCACATGTGAAATAGGTACCGATACAATCTTGGGGACAGTTACATTTATCAATAAATGTCTGTTACATGGGTTATGTATATAAACATGAGGTTGCCATTACCAAAGTTTAGTGTTTACTGTGCATTTTAGATTGTAAAACAGATTACACAGATTGGCAAACTCTTTATACAATCTACTGCAGCATGATTTTCATTCCATCATTCATTTATAATCGCAAAAATGTAGGTGTGGTGTGGTTTTCAGAAGGTGACTACATTAACATACTGCGTTCTCTTTAAAACAATGAAGAACATTGTTGGAATATAATTGGCATCATGGTTTGTATTAGAAAGTTTTATTCTGTGTTTGTAGAAGAATAAAGAAAATTAATATTAATTAAAATAAAATCTCAACTAATATCTTTTTGTGTGTGAGTTAGCAAAGGTCTAGGAGCTATATGCATATATGAATACATTTGTTTATTTTTAAGCTACCAATAAATAGGTGGCCCATGAAAAAAGCAAAATACTTTTGTGTTGCCCAGAGATCACCTTTTTGCAACAATGCATTATTTAATTCTGTATGTAGATACAATTGTGGGAAACGAGCTGACATATTTGTTTTTTTATGTGAGTGAAGAGTAGAGTGGAAAGGAATAACTGTCACTTTAATAAATGTAATTTTTTGGAGGGTTAGATGCAAATGTAGTGTTTGAGGGCCTGATTCATCTTCAAGTTTAAAGGAATATGAAAGTCAAACTTAAGCTTTCATGGTTCCAATAGAGCATGGACATTTAAGTGACTTTGTTTTAATTCTGTTATCAAATGTTCTTCATTCTCTTGGTATTCGTTGTTGAAAAGCATACCTAAATAGGCACAAGAACAGTAATGCACTACTCTGTATTAGCTGGTGACTGGTGGCTTTGCAAATATACCTCTTTTTATTGGCTCACCAAATGTACTCAGCTAGGTCCTAACATTGGAGTGCCGCTCTAGAGCTTACTTTAAATATGTGCAGGGGGTTACAATATGTGCAGGGGTTAGAATATATATTTGAGCATTTTCTTTTTACACTATGGGCTCCATGTACGAAGCAGAGCAAGCTGCTCCGGAGCCTTTGCGGGGCAGGTTCGCATATGCGAGCCTGCTTCCGGCAATGTAAGAAGCAGCGGTCAGACCGCTGCTTCCTACACCCTACGCCACCTCTTAGGTGGCGAAGCAAAATCACAGAGAGCACGCTCGCTCTTGGTGATTGACAGCCCCTTCAGTCGCGTGATTGGTCGCGCGATTGAAGGGGCGGGCATTACACACTCCGATGAGTGTGTAATGATACATACGGGCAAGCGGATCAACAGATCCGCTGCCCGTGTGTAGCGGAGGCGGGCGGACAGCTTCGCAAGTTAAGAAGCTGTCCGCCCGCCGTTTAGTACATGGCGCCCTATTTTTGAATCTTTCATAAAATAAGCATTGTTACATTGTGCCAAATTCATTTTTCACTAATCAAATTTTAGCCTAAACTGCTTTGAATATCTTTCAGGGGAAAAACTACTACATAATTAATACAATTATTTTCAGGTGTTTGATTACATTGAAGAAACACTTTGTAAATGAATATTGTATTTTATACAATTCTTAATGTGTTCAAATAAAACTGCAAAACCATTTCAATAATTCAAATTTCATCAGAATTTGTATCCTGGTTTTTTATCAGTAATAATTATATGGAAAACCTGTGGGAATAAGGGCATGTTTTACATTCATTTCAGTGGAATTTGTAATGTGATTTGTAGTATAAGGCAGGGTCAGTATGATTCACATTGAAAATGTATGCAAATCTATTTAATTGAATTGTGCCATATGCTATGCAAATGCATTAAACTTTTACCGTTCCCTTTTTGTTTGAGTTCTTCTCATTTCTTTCTTATTTCTCATGTTTTCATTGACATTTATAATCTGAAAATTAATTAGGTTCAATCATGATGTAGTTCATACCAAACATAAGAGGACAAGTCCTTTTTTTTCTAAAAAAAACAGAGATATAGAAATGTATTACAGCATTTTATGAATGCACTATAGCTAAATATAACTACATTTAACCCCTGCAAAGGGAGTTAAAGAGACATGAAACACAATTTGTGTTTTCATGATTCAGATAGAACATACAATTTTAAACAACTTTCCATTTTATTTTCTATTATCAATTTTGCTTAATTCTCTTGTTATCCTGACAATGGGTATATTTATGCAACCACCAATCAGCATCTAGTTTACAGCTCCTGAGTCTAGCTATGTATGCTTTTCAACAAAGGATACCAAGAGTACAAATCAAAGTAGATAATAGAAGTCAACTGGTAAGTTGTTTAAAATTGCATTGTCTATCTCAATCATGAAGAAAATGTTTGGGCTCCATGTCCCTTTAAACACATAGTTTAAGCCAGCACCAAAGCAGCAATGCTTTACTGGGACATAGTAGAACATGTCTGGTAAACCAATGACAAGAGGGATATGTGTATTACGTCCCACTAGTGTATTGCTGCTCCTGAGTCTTCCTAGATATGTTTTTTAACAAAGGATATCAATAGAACAAAGTTTGTTTAATAATAGAAGTAAATTGAAAAGTCTCTTAAAATTGCATGGTCTATATGAGCCACAAAAGTTTAGTTTAGATTTTTATGTCCCTATAAGTAAGCAAATGGTTTGCACTTGAAATGGTACCATCAAAACTCAATGCAACATTAAAGGGATATTAAAACACCTGGATTAGCATTTCAATAACAAAGTTTCTTACTTTTTGATGGTAAGCTGAGTTGTGTGATTGATTTAAAGGGATATAAATAGCCAGTTTTATTGTTGTAACAAAAAAAGCACTAAGCAGTGGGTTGTACTTAATAGAAATCAGTGAAATATGTATTATTTATCATGTTAAAAGGATTTTACCTTGAATTCCTTTTTTTAACCTCATTTGTGCAGTGTCCATTACTTCCTATCACTGCCCCTCAAGAAGGCTGGGGTCTCTACAGCAGTGATTTTCAACCTTTTTTTTTGCCGTGGCACACTTTTTTACATTAAAAAAATCCTGCGGCACACCACCATCCCATATACATATATATATATATATATATATATATATATATATACATACATACATACATACACACACTGTACTGTGCTGTCATGCCATGCCTTCTACAAACTATACATGACATATTGACATTCATTCACAAACAATCATAATGATTGTCTGTGAATGAATGTCTATGTCATGGTTGTAAATGATGCCTGATGAGCCTGTCACATACCTCCCAATATTTCAAAATTTGAAAGAGGGACACCCCCGCATTGGGAAAAGTCCTCCCCCCCCCCCCACGCACAGGGAAAAGTGTTATCTGTGGAGCACAAGATTATATGTGGAGCACCTCCCTCTTCCTCTCTAGTGAGTCTCTAGTCCTCCAGTCATGTTCCTTGTGCTGAGAAGGAATGCGAGTGACGTGACCTGGCTGGAACTGTTCTGGAGGAGGAGCAAAGCTGCGCCAGCATGCATGGGGGATTGAAGTGTCGCGTGGTGCTGAGTGTAGAGCCGGCACTAGGCATGTGTTGTAGTGGGTGGGGGTTCCTTCTAAGTGTGAACACGGGTCGGGGAAGCGAGCTGTCGCTGCGCAGTTACCCTCAGTCATCATCTCACTCAAAATAAAAAACAAGCAAAATTTAAAAAATGTGTCACATTGCTGTCAGTCTGCCGTGGCACACCTGAGGATCTCTCACAGCACACTAGTGTGCCACGGCACCCTGGTTGAAAAACACTGCTCTACAGGAAGGCAAAATAATTTTTCCTTTGAAGTATTGCTAAGACAGGAGACACTATAAATTATCTCTAGTCGGGTCATTGCCCATGATCAGTAAAAGACTTCTGCTGCAAAAATCATGTGATAATAGAACTTTGGTTTTGTGATGTTTGCTTGCTTTTCCAACTGTAGGCAGGGGATACACTGAGTACAGCTATATTTATACAGTATATTTATATATATTACTAAAGATGCACAGTTTTATATTCCTTTAAAGGCTTCTATTTATCAAACTGTGAATGCAGCTTTGGAGCTTCTGAAATGCAGGCTCTCCTGAGCGAGTCTGAAGCCATCAGTTAAGACGCAGCAGCCTTAAAGGGACATGAACCCATTTATTTATTTCATGATTCAGACAGAGCATACAATTTTAAATAACTTTCCAATTTATTTGTATTATCTAATTTGTTTTGTGCTCTTTGTATCCTTTGTTGAAAAGTATACCTAGGAAGGCTCAGAAGCTGCTGATTAGTAGCTGCACATATATCCCTCTTGTAATTGACTTTCAGCTAGCTCTCAGTACTGCATTACTGCTCCTCCAACAAACTATACCAGGAGAATGTAGCAAATTAAATAATGTAAGTACATTGAAAAATTGTTTAAAATTTAATGATCTGGGGGGAACATGTCCAGACAGCGACTGAAATGGCAGCAAAAATGGAGACTCGTGGTGATGTCTAGAAAATCTGTCACCTGTTTCGAGACATTGGCAGCATCTATGATTAAATATTATTGCCAAAGGTACCCTATGTACTGGAGTACCAAACATCTCATTCTCGGCTGCATTCATGACCTACAGGCCCTGTTCTGGACAGTCAAGATCTCAGTTGGCAGCTTTCTTTGAAGATCTTGACAACCTCCCTGGGTAAACCGGGTCAAGCAGGTTTATACCAACTGCTGCATTTGCTAAAACTACTAAGTTGTTGTTTCTTATCATGGAGGAGCTAACTTCAATTTTGCAAGCCCTACTCAAGGACTTTAAACATAAACTCAACGGAAGTTTTAAAGATTTGATAACGACCACTAGAGGTCAGCTTCCTGAGAGAGATCCCCGAAAACTAAGGAGGACATGGCCCAACATCGTACTAATGGCAGATAAGCAGTTAAGCGACAGTGACTCCATGTTACCTGCATCAAGTTTACCTAAGACGGAAGCCATCATGCAGGAGGAAGAGAGTGCTAAGAGCTCTACAACTTCAATAAGTGGATGCGACAACCAGGGTCTGGTGGCCATCCTGATAGATGCTAGAAAGTTACACGTAATTTCCCAGCCTCTCATAACGAGTCAATTGTTCCCCGTCTTGTCCAGTCTCGATTAAACAGCAGAGTATTGTGTCTAACCTCTAGCTCCTTGCTGGGGCTGTGCAGCCAACTCCCTAACGCGAGACCTAGAGCTTTCCATCTTTTATGGTGCATATCGAGAGCCATGACGTGCTTGAGCTACGCATCTGGACTCTTATACCCCACACTCAAAGCAACCGAAAATATGAACACATTTTTACTGATCTGCTCATTGAATTCATTATCTCAGTACTCCTTATCCTCACCCAAAGCTCAGATGTACACCAGACAGGCCCAATTGAATATTGAGCTAAGAGGGGAATTGGGTGAATGCTTGCTGACTTTTTCATAAGTGCCTATTGCTGCTTGAGAACTAATTGACTATCTGTTCACAGGATTAAATTTTGTTTTAACAATTATCTTGAAGGACTTCAGCTAGATATCCCCCAATGATAGTATGCTCTGGAATTACATAGAAATTGTCTCCTTGATGCCCACTTTAAACCTAATAGCATTAATATAATTACAGAGCAATTTAGGGCAACTTACAAGTCCATTAAGGGCCAATAATTTTATAATGATCCTTTACTAATTTGGAGTCGAATATTCATTCTTTATGAATAGTACTACTAGTATCTCCTGTAAGAGTGGCCTGTTTAAGCATATACATACATACAACAGCCCTCTGCAATATCCACCCTTTAACACAGGCTGTGTCGTATTATCACCAAGTATTATTGGAGCCTTATTAAGAACCTACTCCAATGGTGACATAGACTAGGTATGGGGGAATTGTCCCATAAAGTTCTTACACACCAGTTTGCCTTGATTTGTGTGCCTGAGTTGTCTTAATGATATATTAATGTAGTAGAATGAATTGGGAATTTACTCCATAACCTCATTAGTTAGCCCATACTAATCGAGAATAGTAATCCCCAGGCATTTTACGCTAGGTATATAGGCTGACCATATAATATTCTATAGTCTTTGGGATTTACTGATTTAGTGCAGCCTTCCCTTGATTATGAGGCAACCACTTTATATACTTCATACACTCATACAGAGAAATTGATGCTAGGACTATTTCTATTTATAAGGAGGTCCCCTCACATATGTATTGCTATATGTTCTTTGTTTTTGTGTTTTACTTGTACAGTAGGCTAAGGCCCAAGAGTGACCTGTGAGATCTACTAGCTTCCTATTTAGTTTACACGCTGCTATACTCAAATATCCGAATATTCATGGACTTAAGGGTGGCTCTTAATTTGACTATTTCAGATGCTAGACCTCTTCCCTCTAGTTATACATCTAGAACCAGTAGTGGGGATTCTCCAGACCAGATATAAAATGCTATACTTTTTTATATACCTCTTACCTCCTCCATTTTTACTCACATAGTCTTCAGACTTACTAATTACATTAGCAACACTAATCTTCTAGTTATTATTATATGTTATTATACATTATTTCATGATTCTATACTACCAACTTATCAAAAGGGCCCAAGAGTGGCCACCTATGGGACTACCATATGCTTTTTCTTCATCACTACCACATGGCCCACAAGTGGTCAGTTCACTAGTCACCGCAATAACATAGTATATAAATAAAAAGGAGGTTTAAGAAGTCCATGCCATGTTACTAACTGTTTTACTTATGACTTTCAGTGTACACTGTCAAATTAGCTTTTTTCTCTGTTTATATAGGATGGTTATAACTGTAATTCAATGTTTGATGTATTTCTTGCAAAACCTCAATAAAAGAATTTAAAAAAAAATTGAATGATCTATTTTAATTATGAAAGAAAAAGTTTCTGTTTCATAACACTTTAAGACGACTATTTCTAAATTTCTCCACCAGTTCTGAGCTGGCAGTTTAAAATCACCCTGCAGTAGTCCAGCGGAGGGATTGACAGCTCCTGCTCTCATGTGATTGGTTGATAAATGTGGGCTGCTCAATGCTGCCTGATCTCAGGTGGACAGATTCCCTAAATGGTACCCTGTCCACCCGCACATTGATAAATGGACCCATAACATATTTTATTTAATGGAGAAGGTTGATTGCTTAGTATAATTAATTAATTGATTTTTTTTCTATTTGCAAATGAAGAGCAAGTGCTATTTCAATTAAGTATTATCTGTAGTGGTTTGGCAAGAATCTAGAAGCTATTTTTTTATTGCAGGGGCTTTAACAAAGGGAAAACAAACTGATTAATTCACAAAGTTCAAAACAAAATGCCATTTAAAGAAGAACAAATTCAATAAATGCAGAGAATTAAATAGCAAAAGTAAACAGTATTAGTCAAATTCTATCAGAACATTGTATACAATTCCCCCTTTTTGTAATTTAATCACATTTCCTCCCCACTACCCCCGTCCTCTCAGAAAAAAAGAAAGAAAAAAGAGAAGAAAAAAATATATTTTCTTGACAAAACGTCTTCAAGCCGAGGGATAACAACTTGACTGTGTTTGTGACACAAAATGTATTGAGTTACGGAGAGGAAAAATAATTTGAAGTTGCGTCTCTAATGGTAACGGCATAATCACTTTGTCCCATTTATTAAGGAACTCCGTCATCTTGTTCTCTGCAAATATCAATGGATTGTGTTGTTCCAAGGCCATTTGAAATAACATACCCTTAATAAAAGCAAACAAACTCAGACTATTCTTATCCTTCCATGTTCTAATCTAGGAGCTACATTAATGAAAACAAATATTTTCAACTCTGATTATAGAGGTGCCCATGAGGAACCAAAGTACTTTTGAGCAACCCAAGTTATTCTTGTATATGGAAGAAGGGATAGGAAGAAAGCTATTTGTATTTATTTTTTTTGGTGTGGGGAAAGGAAGAAGCAAGGGGAATATGAATCACTTTAACAAATTTCATTTTAGGAAGTATGAAATGTAGGGCTTGAGTCATATAAATGATTTCAGCTATCTTTCTTCTCTTAAGATTTACTAGTGTGCACTTTTCCTTCAACTTGTGTGTATGTGTATCTCTACAGAGATGATCTGCCAGCACATCTGTACATATTTCAAAGTGCAAAAACACATGAAAATAAAGAGAATAACAGGATTAAATCTAAAAATAGCAAAGTTTGATAGCATATTAAAAAAGAAGTGTGGCATTAGTAGGGCAATTCGTTCAGTATCACTGCATATGGGTAGATATGGCAGAAAATAAGGCTAAATAATCCTACCTACACATGAGTACATAGATCTGAAAAGAGTAAATGCATCCAATAAGTAAAAATGTTAAGCCACGTGACTCTACATCCATTTTATATTTAGGATTGTTAAGTGTCATTCTAATATTAGAACTAATATTTTGACTTGGCATTTATTTATCCTGGAATAATGAGTCCTGGTTGTCGTGACGTCTCACAACGTCTGAGGTTGCGGACATGCTGAGAAACAACAGTCATGTGACCAGTGCTTCTTAATTCTCTGTTGCACCAAAACAGCCCCGATTCATAAATGGATGCGTATTTCTCAGAAATGTTCATATTATACTAAATCACTATAATATGCCAATTCTATTATATTGAAAAATATATTGAAAACTTTTTCAAATGTAACTTTCTAATTATTATTTTTTTCTCCCCTGCCACATTTTGTCTCCCACTAAAAATCTTTTAGAAACAGAAAT